>NC_056739.1:457020951-457040951 GCF_019279795.1 Protopterus annectens
TGTTTAGCAGCTTTAGCCCTAGAAAAAGCCTTAATGGACATGGATGCAGGGGGTCTGGCTGCACCACGTGCAGGAGTAGACTTGTCTAAAGGAATGGTGTCGGAAGGTTCCTGGACACCGGTTTCAGTAGGTAATTCAATAACCGACTCGGCCGGGGCCTCCGGGGCCGAGGTAGTCGGTTGTGCGGTTTCGGTAATAGGAAGTACCAAGAACTCTCAGCAGAGACAGAGACTCGCCGTAGGCCTGACCGTGGTTTCAGCCGAAACCGCGGCCCACGTGTGTCGGTCCTTATCCTTCCGTTTTTTAACTAAATGCGAAGTCAGAGTCTCCGACGTAAGCAAAACTAGCCCCAAAGAATTCCTCTGCAAACTCCGACCGACGTCTAAGAGTTTGTCGGTTGAAGGAAGCACAGGCTGAACAGGCCGAGACGTCGTGGTCTGGGCCTAGGCAGGGGAGGCAGTAAGAGTGGAAATCCTTATGAGGTATTTGTTTCCCACAAGATAAACAATTAACTTTATCTGACATCGGCTGAGGCAAGAAAGAGTCCCCAACGGGGTACTTAGCTTTTTCAAAGTCTTCGGTAGCTGAATCACAGGAGCTGGCCGACCGGCACTTGCGAACTGCTTCTGCTTCGGGCACCACGCAGCAAGAAAGACTGAGGAAAATGGCGTCGGCTGATGCTTTTATACCCCAGACGCCTACGCCGGGAAAGTGCGACATCAGCCGAGGCCAGACCCAGACTTTGGAATCCGGCCGACCGAAGGGCTGCCTGAGGCAGGACAACCCATATGTGATGACTGCAGATGCATCCTTGAAGGACATCCAGGACTGCAACAGTGAATACACTAACATCTACATGTATGCTAAGTGTACATAACTGTACTATGTTCTTCGAGTTTCAATGTTGCAGCCATCACACAGGTGGATTCCTAAAGCTGAAGAAAAGCGTGAAGGCAGTCAAGAAGACTGGGGGGTGGTTAGGATGCCATGCAAGACTGAGGTGGTAAAGCCTGCCCTAGATTTGAAGATAGGCAGGTGGTAATGCTTGAAGGTATGAACAGAAGTCCATGTTGCAGCCTCCATGATGTCCCTGGTGGGTACCCCTCTGAGAAGAGCTGCAGAGGTGGAGGTTGCCGTGGTAGAATGCATCCAGACCCCTTTGGGGGAGGTTTCCCTTGTCGTTTGTAGCAGAAATGGATGCAGTGTGCTATCCATTTGGAAACTGTTTGGATATGGCCTTGCCCTCTGCTCCTGCTGCTAAGCTGACTAGCAATTGGTTACTTTTTCTCAAAGATTTAGTCCTAGCAAGATAACATTTGAGCCGTCTGTGCAGATCTAGAGTGCAGAATCCTTTCTCCCTTGTTTTGTGGGTTAGGAAAAAAAGGTGGGCAAATGAATGGATTGGTTGAGAGCCACACTGGACACCACTTTACACTTGAAGAATGGGTTAAGTCCTGAGGGAGACCCTGACAGCATGGAAAATGAAGGGCTCTACAGCCATGAGTGCTTGTAGCTTTTGAATTCTTCTAGCTGAAGTGATGGCCAGAAGCAAGGCTGTTTTTCCAAGAGAAGAATTTTAACTCTGCTGAAACTGCAGGCTGAAAGGAGGGCTGAGTGAGCTTTTCCAACACAAAGTTAGGGTCCCAAGCTGGGGTAGGAGCTCTTCTGGGTGGCCTTAAGTTGTTAGCCTCTCTTAGGAATGTGTGTGTGAAGAAGAGAGGTGGCTCTGTGCTGTAATGAGCAGAGATGGCACAGGCATGAATTTTAATAAAAGAGAAGGATAGGGCCCTGTGTAGTAGAGGTCTGCTAGGTAATCCAAGATGAGAGGTAGGGAGGGCTGTGCCGTTTCGGCTCCCTTAGCCTGGATACAGGTGCAAAACCTTTTCCACTTAGCATAGGATTTTCTAGTGCTGTGGCATCTGGCCTCACGTACAACATTCTAGGGACTTGTTTGCTCAGGCTGGCAGCTTGAGGAAAGGTCAGGGAATAAGCCAAGCTGCCAGGTTCAGGATCTGCAATTGTGGATGCATGAATTCTGCATCCTTCTGGGTGAGGAGTGTTGGGATCTGAGGTAGGTGCCATGGTGGCAGCGGTGACCGGCTGCGCAGGAGTGGGTACCAGTGCTGGCGTGGCCAGTCTAGGGAAAAGACTGCCCTTGGTTTTTCCTCCCTTATTTTGAGCAGTACCCTTGAGATGAGTGGTAAAGGGGGAAATGCATAGCTCGAGAGGTTTACCCATTGGAAGGATACAGCATCCACTTTCCAGGCCTTGCTGTGAGATTCCCTGGTGCAGAATTTGCTGAGCAGCTGATTGGTGTGGGAGGCAAAGAGGTCCACCTTCGGGGTGTCCCATTTTGGGGTTACAAGGTTGAAGGTTTTGTGGTCTAGCTGCCACATGTGTGGGTCTAGCAGGTTTCTGCTTAAGTTGTCTGACAGAGTTTAGGGAACCTGGCAGGAATTGTGCTAGCAAGTGTATTTGCATGGCTGAGGCTGTGTGCCAAAGGGTCATGGCGAGCCTGCAGAGAGGATAAGAGCGAGTCCCTCCCTGCTTGTTGACATCCCACATAACTGTGGGGTCTGTTTTGATCATTAGAAGCCCCGGGGAGAATAGTGGTCTGAAAGCTGTCAGGGTGTGCTGAACAGCTAGCATCTTTTTGGTTGGTGTGCACATGTATTTGATTTGGGCTTCAATGGCCCTGAATGCATATGCCATCCAGGTGTGCACCCCAGCCATAGTCTGATGCGTCTGTGGTGAGGGTCTGGGCGGCGTAGGGTTGTGAGAAGGGAAGTCCCTTGTGGTTGCATGCTGCTGCCAGTCAAAGAAAATATTTCCTTAGACAGGGTAGCATAGGTGTGATGGTTTCCAGGTCTTGAGTGTTGACACCAAAGGGTTTTATGGTACCATTGTAGTTCTCATGCAGTCTGTCATATGGAAGGAGTAGAATGCAAGAAGCCATGAACCCTAACTCTTGCAGGATTTTCCTTGCGGATAACTGGGTTCTGGTGGCTAGTTGAGAGGAGCAGCCTGTCAGGTAAGCTTGTTTTTCTGGAGTAAGGAATGCCATCTGGGATGTTGTGTCCAGGCTTGCTCCCAGGAATACAATCTTGACTGGGGACTAGTTTTAATTTCTTTTTGTTGATAGTGTACCCCAGGGAGGTTAGAAGGTTCTTTACAAATGTCAGGTGCTGCTAAAGCATTTCCTGTCTGCCTGAATCAGGCAGTCGTCCAAGTACAGGTAAATTAGAATTTTTCTCTCTCAGCAGTAGGCAATGGATGGAGCCAGGCATTTTGGGAATACTCTGGGAGCAGTGGATAAGCCAAAGGGAAGTGCAGAGAACTGAAAGCATAGATCCTGCCCTTAAGTGTAGGTATTACCTGCACGAGTCCCTGATAGGGATACATGCAAACAGGCTTCTTTTAGGTCTAGGGTGGCTAACCAGGTATCTTTGGCCAGCATAGGAAGCAGCTGCTGAAGGGTGAGCATTTTGAATTTTGGTACCACCAGGAAGGTGTTTAGAATGGTGATATCTAGGATTGGGCGCCAAGTGCCCTCTTTTCTGGGTACCAGGAAAAGTCTGGAAGAGAACCCTTGACCTATCTGTTCTGCAGGAACAGGCTAAATTGCCCTTATGAAGAGAAGGAATTGAACTTGGTTTTGTGCCTCTGCCCACTGATTTGGAGGTAGATCTGGGAACCCTTTTGGGGTTGGCAAGAAGTGGAAGTAAAATCTGCACCGATGGAAGTTCAGTTTTGCATGATAGGCACGTTTTCCTCCTAGGGGCACAAGCAGTTGGGCAGAGGAGAGGAGTTGAGAAGTCATTGTGAATTCTTTCTGTGAAGGGGTGGCTTAGCACTCCCTGTTTTTTTAAGTGGAGGCACACAGCCTAGATTTCTCCATACCCTGCGACTGTATTGTGGGAGGGTCTGTTTCCTCTCGGTCTAGTTTGAGATGGCCTTGACGGGGCTGAAAAGGACCAATGTTTCAAGAGGTAATGCCTACTGAATCTAGGAGGCTGTACTTGCAATAATTATTTGACTATCTGCATAGATTTAGCTTTTTCTTCTATCTTTTTAAGAACCTCTTCTGCTTTGGTGCCAAACAGATTATCCTTGTTCAAAGGAGCGTCTAGTAAATTTGATTGGACATGGTCTGGCAAGGTCTGCCCTTAAGCCAAGCATACCTTCTCATTACAGGACCAATGACTGCTGCCCTGCAAGATGCTTCTAGGGTGTCAAAGCCACATTGCAGAGTATGCTTACTGACTTGGATTGCAGAATGCATAAGCTCTTGTAAATATTTATTTTCTGCACAGTCTGTAAAGGTAGCTATTTTTTTCTTAATAAGTTCCTTAATATGTTGCTGGTACTTCAGCATGTGAAACTGGCAATTCAATGCCCTAATGGCGAGAGCTGCAGCCGTGTATACTTTTTTATCCAATCTGTCAAGCTCTGGAATCCCTGTCCGAAGGGGTGGGATTCTTAGCTTAGTTGCTCTGATACCTTTAGGCCCCTGGGAGATTATCTCTGGGTCAGCAGTAGGATTTTTGAAAAGGAATTTGAGTCAGGAACTCTGTAGTACCTGTCTGGTTTCCTATGAGCAGGGGATAAATTATCAGGAGTTAGTTGATTGCTAAAGGTCTATGTTGTGGTAAATCTAGAAATTCTTGGACTGGCAGACCCAGTGGAAATTCTCTCAAAGTATGTAAGGTTTCACTAAAAGAAAAATTCTTTGGAGGAGAAGCAGAGGGTATGGATTCCTCTGCATCTGAATCCTCATAAGCAGATAAAGGCATGTCTTCATAATCAGATACCTCAGAGTCAGACTCTTGGCCTGTTAAGGCTGCTGGGGACAGGTCTTCTCTCTTGGAGGAAGGCTGGCTTCTCCTAATCCGCATAATCAGGTCTGCTGCCATTTTAAGCATTTGGTGGTGTGACAAGGAAGCAAGTGCTTCAGTTTGGGTCATTTTTTTAGGCATAACTCATACTCTTGGCCTTAGAAACTCGGTAGTTTTAGACAGAACTGGAGACGTAAAAGTAGCAGTCAGTTTGTGTCAAATATCGGTAGTGTGAAGAACTTCCTCAGGAGCCGATGCCTGCTCACTGGCTCCAGACCCATCCAAGGTAGAGACATCTGCAGGTTCCGCAGTCGAAGAAGAGTCTTGCGGCATACCGGACTCGAAACGGGTCTTGGTAGCGACCTGCGAATCTACTGAAGCGGGCACCAGGGGCTGTGAAAGTGCCTCACTCATTACCGGCAAACTGGCGACTACCTTAATGGAAGAGTCATCAGCAGTTTTGGACCTGTACAGTATGTCTGTCTACATTTTTTTCGTAAGATCGGTAGTCGAATGGCTTACCGAAGCCATTTTGGAATACGGAAAATGAGTGCGAGAGTATACAGCTACAATAAGGGCCTGACGACAAATAGTTCGGGCGTTGAACAAGGCACAAAACCGACAGCAAGGTACGTTGTGGTGTGGGCCTATACAGGTGACAGTAAGAATGGAAATCTCAGTGTGGTATTTGCTTTCCACAGGCGAGACAATTGTTAACTTTTTCTGACATTGGTTTGAGCAAGAAAAAAGGATCCCCAACAGGGTACTTAGCTTTACAAGACTTCAAGATGATTTAATTTGGAAATCCAAACTCGGGTAGCGGCCAACTGGCACTTGTGCGAACTGCTTCTGCTTCGGGCTCCTCCGCAAGAAAGACTGATGTAATGGCGTCGGCTGTCTGTTTTTAAACCCCTGATGACCTGATGTCAGTCCTGGAGCGACAGCAACTGTGGCAGAAGTACTAAACCTCTGGTATTCGGGCTGAGGGCTACCCCTGGCAGGATAACCCAAGTGTGATTACTGCAACAGTGAAACACGAACATCCACAGGATCCTTAGTCAATTAAGAGTTTTGCGGCATACCAGACTCCGAAAAGGTCTCGGTAGCATCCTGCGAAAGCACCTCACTGAGGACTGGAGAGCTGATGACTAGCTTAACGGAAGCATCGTCGGTAGGTTTGGACCTGTGTGGTCTGTCTATCCTTACAATTTTTCGGAAGATCTGCTGTCGGATGGCTTACCAAAGCCATATCGTAATTAGAGGACTGAGTGAAAACGTGTAGCTACAATAAGGATCCGAAGACGTATAGTTCTGGAGTTGAGCAAAGCACAAAAGCAACAGCGAGGGACGTCGTGGTCTGGGCAAGTGACGTAGTAATAATCAAAGTCTCAGTGTGGTATTTGCTTTCCACAGGTGAGACAACTTAACTTTTTCTGACATCGGTTAGAGCAAGAAAAAAGGATACCCAATAGGGTACTTTGCTTTACAAGACTTCAGCTTCAGTTTGGAAAACGAAACTCAGGTAGCGGCCGACCGGCACTCGTGTGAACTGCTTCTGCTTCGGGCTCCTCGGCAGGAAAGACTGATGTAATAGCATCGGCTGCCTTAGTTTATACTACTGATGACCTGACGTCAGTCCTGAAGCGACAGCAACCAAAACAGAAATACCAAGCCTCTGGTATCCGGGGCCGACTGAGGGCTACCCTGGCAGGGATAACCCAAATGTGATGACTGCAACAGTGAAACACGAAAATAATCATATGTCAATACTATAAAGTTATCACCAAGACAGGATTTGAAAGAATTTTCTAAATAAAGCATTCAACAGCAGAGGTGTTGGCACGGTGAAGTGGCAGCGATATTCAAAAACTTCAAAAGTCTCTAAAACAGCATCTCTTAGCCCTACGGCAATGTACATGTTGGCTAAGACTACAGAGCATCTTCCCCCACCAGATCTCACTAACTTTTATCTCCCCTCTGCTTAACAGTCATGCAACTAGCTCTTGGTGTCTTCACTCTACAGTATCCAAAAGCAGATGATATATTATACTTTGCATATTATATATATATATATATATATATATATATATATATATATATATATATATAAATAATGTATACTGCCTTTGCTATTCCAACTAAAAAATTATAAGATTGTATGTGTTTGTTTTATTTATCTCTATAGAAAATGTCACTGTTAATTAAATTTCTTTTTTATGTGGAGCTTTTCGCCTCAGGCCTCCACTGAAAATTGGCACTTTTTGGCCCAGTGGACCATCCCAGTAAACAAATGCAAATAAAATATCTGAAGAGGAAAATAGTACTTCATGGGAGGAGTTACAGACTGCAGTAGACAGAAGGGTGCTGGAGACAAGCAGTCCACACTGCAGTAATATGGACTGATCAACTATGGTTCAGATATCTGCTTAACAGACAAATTAGGATTTTTATTCTATAACACATGACAAACCCATCTGGGTGTACAAAAATATAAAGGTTACCATACTCAAGTAAAATATTGCCCCTTGAATTTACAGCCACCTTCCCAGGATTATAAGCATCTTACCAGTGATCACTTTCAAAGGATGAAGGTCAGTTGGCACCCGAGTGTTTACATGAAAAATCTTCTGAGCATTCCAAATCATCCTCATAAGATTACAAGGTAGCACCACCTAATGAACAAAAAAAGTAGTTTTCAGCTCTTAATCACCATCTTGCACAACTTAAAATCTCAGCAAAAAGTGTTGTGTGTGTTTATGTTCACCCTTCTACATTAAAGCAGAAATAAAGGTCAAAAGCCAGAGTACTTAACTGTTCATAAAGCTTCAGTGACTCAGCAGTTTGCACAGATCCCTCAGATGGCAGGAAGATTTGAAAGCCATCAGTTTTTCCAAAAAAACAAATGTTTGTTTCAGGACTAACAGTCAAACAAGGGGAGCTGCCTTCTTGAGGTGCCTTATTCTTTAGATGAGACATTAAACACGAGTTCCATCTGTCCATAAAAATGGTAGCTTATGTGGCAGTTAAATAAACACTCTTAAGAGTACTGGACAAAATATGTCCCAGTTTGCTCAAGTACTACAGTGCATTTCCTGAAAATGGGTCATGGGCTTAACACAGCTATACTGGCTGGAAAAACACATACTGCTTCACTAGTGTAACAAAATGTGTTTTACTTTGTTTTAAACACAGGAGGAAAACTACTGAAAAGAAGACAGTTCCACACAGTAGGGACGTTTTTAAGCTTGTTAAAAGACATTACATCTAGCAAAAACAACGTGAGAGACACTGACCATTTGAGTCAGACAATGTTCAGAAGCAGTAAGCTACATTACATGCATTAAAAAAATATTTGTCAGATGTCTACAAGGGCAGACCAGTCAGCATTAGTTAGAATTTACATCTTGGCATAAAATATAGAGCACTTAAGAATCTTTCACACTCGCAAAAAGACACTAACATTAAAACACAGTGCAAAATTCACAAAGCAAAAGAAATTTCTAAAGGCTGTGGAAAGTAATCAGCACATTATAGCATTTCAGTTAAATCTGAAACTATGCATAATGGCTTAGTACCTATATAAAACCTGCAATTCTTTTACCAGCTGACAGTGAGCTCACTCAACATATGTCTTCAATAAGCAGATATTGGATTCACATGTGCTAATTTTCTAGTTAGAACACATTTTAATATGCCTGAGCCAAGTTAAGTCAAGTGTGCTACAAAATTATATGAAAGGATTTAGTTTCAACCAGGCAGGGCATGCATTTATGGGTAAATTTAAACAGTTGTTAATCAGGTATGCCGGTTGGCCCACAAGCTACTTTCTGTTGCTATGGTGTACACAGAGATGCTTTAAGTCAGGAGTAGTCAGTCAGTATCTCAAAGTCTTACTACCGTAGGGTTTGTGGTACATCTGACAGGCTACTATCAGACATAGGACATAAAAAGCGACCTACATATGCACCATCCTCAGAACTGAAGCTCCAGGTGGGCAGAGTCCAAGGGAAAGATTATCAATGCATCCAAGAACACCAGAAGTGGGGGAGGAGGGAGGGACAGAAAACTGCAACAGAGAAGAGAAGGACATCACTATGGTAAGCTCTTACATAACTAACCTATGTTCTATTCATCTGTTGCAGTATTCTTTACATGAGAGAGAATACAAAAGTTCATGCAGAAAAGAGGGACTAGAGACTGTACTTGACTGTAGTATAGTTTTTTGGACGTCTGGCATTTATGAACTATCCCATTTAAAATGGGCTCTCATCTTAGAAATTGTCTCCTCAAAAGGAATCTCTTCCTAGGGGATTCTGTTTCATTTGAATCTTCCTGAGGAGAAGCATAGTCCAAAGGTGAGGGGATTTGGGATGAGGAAGTCAGTGAATCACTGTCCTCAGACGAGGAATCCTCTGAAGTGGCCTGTACCCTTGTTCTTCTCTAAGGGGAAGCAGGATAGGCAAGAGGGGGAACTGGCTGACCTGAGGGAGGCCTCAGAGCTATGAAGGCCTTAGAGAGCCCATGTGCGATTCTGCAACTCCTGACAGTCAGGAGGGGGAGACGAATGTTTAGTGTTTTGTTTTCTCTTTGCTGGTATCCGATAGGAGTGCCTGACACAGGCCTACATTCGACCAGGTCCAACTCCTTTCTCACTAAAATCTGGGTAATTCCTCTGGGGCCTTCAAAGAAAAGTTGCATACAATCTTACCATAACCACAGATGTCTTTCTCTTCCATGTTCAGTAATTTGCATATGTGTTTACCCATCAGTCTTGCGTACATACACAGCCAGTATCCAAAAACTTTCAGTCCCTCTGTGGTGTGTATGACGTCTGACATAGGTGAGATTTTGTGGACAATAAATGTGACATCGACATGCACCAGCCACCAGAACAGAAGCCCCAGTTGGGGACAGTCCTATAAGGGCAATGCCATATCACTGCCATCCAGGAAGGAATACTGCAACATGGACGAGAAGGACATCTATAGTTATGGTAAGATTTTACACCACTTTTCTATGTCCTATTTCCATGCTGCAGTATTCTGCATATGGGTAAAGCTCACAGAGATTGTGGTGGGTCTAGAGTCAATCTCCAGAAATCCATGAAGGATAGCTTTGGCAAACCCTGCCCTGGATCTGGAGATGTGGTCAAGTTTGTAGTGTTTGAATGTGTGGACTGAAAACCATGTTGCAGCTTCCAGGATACTAGAGGTATCCAGACCGTGGTCAAGTTTGTAGTGTTTGAATGTGTGGACTGAAAACCATGTTGCAGCTTCCAGGATACTAGAGGTATCCAGACCCTCGAAGAAGGCCACTGAAGAGGCCATTGCTCTTGTGGAATAAGCCTTAATTTTACCCTGTAGACTTACCATGGAATATGTAGCAGGTGGTGATGGCATTGCAGACACAAGTAGAAATGGTCTGCTTACTCGCTGCCTTCCCCAGGGTTCTGGGGTAAAAGGATACAAAAAGCTCTTCAGGCTTGGTGGTGTGCAGGTAGAATCTGATTTGCCTGTGTACATCCAAGGAATGCAGCACTCTCTCAGTCTCCTTGTGGACTTGGGGAAACAGACAGGTAGGCGTATGTCCTGATTGAGGGACAGGTCATTAACTACCTTGGGCATGAAGGATGGGTTAGTCCAGATGGTGACCCTGTCCTTGTAAATTAAGAGGAATGGAGGGATAGCCACAAGGTCTTGGAGTTCAGACACCCTTCTGGCGGAAATCAGGGCCACTAACAGAACGGTTTTCCAGGTTAAATACTTTAATGAAGCTTTATCAGCTGGCTCAAAAGGCGGTAGCGTAAGCTTCCCAAGCATGTAGTTAAAGTCCCAAGGTGGGGAGGGTTCCTGGGGGGGGGGGCGTAAGTTGAAGCACCTTAGTTTGGAAGGACATCTGGATGCTAATGGGGGATCCAGAAGCAGGCATGCAGAAATAGCAGACATACAGCCTTTGATGGAAGAATAAGCCGATCAAGTCTGTAGTAACTCACAAATAAGACTGCAGTAGAGAGGGTTTGCTGAGAAGCAGGTATAGCTTTCTTATGACACCACATAGTGAACCGTTTCCACTGAAATCTGATTTCCTTGTATTTGGTTTCCTGGCCTCCTAAAGGACATTGGCACATCCTCATTTTAAAGGTTCCTGAATGGGATCAGAATCCATCAGCCATAGGGTTAGGTGCAGAAGCTGCCACTGTGGACGGATTAGTGACCCCTTGTTCTGTGTGAGAAGGTCCACTCTGGGGGGAAAAACATGTGGTGATTGCCCTTGGACAAGTGAAGGAGTAAGGGGAACTGGTGCTGCTTGGGCCAGAAGGGAGTCACCAGCAAGATTTTTGGGTTGTCCTGCTGAATGTTTAGCAGGACCTTTTGAATGAGTGGGAAGGGAGGAAATGCATATAGATATTTCCACTTCCAGAAAATTGAGAAGGCATCTGTTGCCAGTGCCTGTGGTTCTGATATGATGCAAAAGCCAGGAAGTTGCCTCTTGATGGTGGAGGCAAACAGGCCTATTTGAGGTACACCCCACTTGTCGACCAGGTCCAGAAGACCACTCTATGAAGCATCCATTCGTAGCTGTTTGTGCTGGTTCTGCTCAAATCTGCCTGTGTGTTGTGGAGAGAGGGAATGTAGGTCACCTGTAGGGCGATTCCCTGTGAGGTGGCCAATTCCCAAATCAGAAGGGCTACTCTGCAGAGCAGGAAGGACTTGGTCCCCCCCTGCTTGTTGATATACCGTAGTACAGTGGTCTTGTCTGTGCATATCAGAAGTGGCCCCTTTTGTAAAAAAGGGAGAAATGCCTGCAGAGCTAGAAGGATTGCTCTCATCTCTTTGGCATTGATGTTTTCGGATTTGAGGTGCTGTGGCCACAGGCCCTGCACCTGTTGGTGGCCGAGATTGGCTCCCCACCCCAGGTCTGAGGCGTCTGTGTGCATGACCTGAGTGGGTTGAGGTGGTTGTAGAGGAAGGCACAGGTTGTGATAATCCTACACCAACCACCATAATTTTCTTTTTCGGGCAGGGAAGAAGTGGCACAATGTGCTCCAGAGGCTGGTTGTGTTGTTTCTAGACTGACCGAAGGTACCACTGCAGCTTGCTGAAAGAAGCATGGGTATGGTGGCCGCCATGTAGCCCATAAATTTGATATACTACCTTGCAGTCAACTCTGTGGAGGAAAGGACCAGGAGAAGATATTTGTCAAGTAAATAACTTTTGGTGGGGGGTAGGTATGCCTCCATGAGATCTGAGTGGATTCTGCATCTAAGGAATACAATGTCTTGTGTTGGTTTAAGACTGGATTTTGGTAGGTTTATCTCAAATCCCACTGACTGAAGGACAGTCACCACAAGCTAGATGTGCCCTTGGAGAATTTCTTGGCTGGCAGCCTGAATCAGCATGTCATCCAGGAAGGGGAATATCTGTAATCCCTTTGTCCTGCAGTAAGCCACCACAGGTGCCGGGCATTTGAAGACTCTGGGTGCACTGGAGAGTCCAAAGGTCAAGGCAGAGAATTGCAAGTGTAAGCAACCCACCAAGAATCGCAAGCATTTCCTGTGGGAGGGCTTGACTGGGATTGTGGAAGTAAGCATCCTTTATATCTAAAGTAGCCAGGAATCCTTGTGGCATAATGAGAGCTGACAAGAGTTAGCATTTTGAAGGCAGGGACCTTTAGAAAAAGTTTGAGATAGAAGACTAGGATAGGTGTCCAGGGTCCGTCCTTCCTGGGGACCAGGAAGAGCCTTGAGTGGAATGCTCTTCCTTTTGCAGTAAAGGGGACTGTCTCTATGGTACCCTGATCTAACAGCGTCTGAGACTACTGGTCGGAAGAGGTGCAGTTGCTGAGCAGGTGGTCGAGGAATGCCTCGTCCTAAGGGAGGGGATATCCAAGACAAAGTAACTATTTTGAAGTATGGACAGGACCCACTCGTCTGAGGTGAGAAGGGTCCAAACAGGGAGACAAGAGATGAGCAGACAGTGGTACAGGAGGAGGGGTGAGGAGGAGGCAGGTAGTCAGATGCTACCTGCCCTGCAGGCGCAAGTGCTTTCTTACAAACTAGGTTTTGGCAGGATAGTTTTTGTGAAACAGGGATAGGTGAAACCAATAAATGTTTCAGGTCCTGCATTTCTTTTCTATTTTGTTGCAGGGATTTGTAAAGGTCTGCCACCTTAGAAAGTACAGTTTTGTACCTACCATAAATGTAGATGTCCGAACTGGATAGCATCTGCAGTCATAACAACTGGGTTGTCCTGTCGTCAGGCAGCCCTTCAGTCGGCCGGATTCCAAAGTCCGGGTCCGGCTTCGGCTGATGTCGCACTTCACCCGACGTCATCTCTGTTGGTCTTCGGGTATAAAGGCATCAGCCGACGCCATTTTCCTCAGTGTTTCTTGCCCCAGATGCCAGTAGCCCTCTTGAAGGCTAAAAATTTTGGATAAATGCCAATGTTTCCAAAAGATAGTGGTAAACACAAAAAATAAGCATGTATGTACATATATACAACAAACACACCATAAAGACTCCCCACCAGCTAGCTATTAGGAGGGTAAACACCCTAGGAGTACCACAGAGGGGAAGGAGGGAGGGTAATCCTGACTGCAGATGCTATCCAGTTCGGACATCTACATTTATGGTAGGTACAAAACTGTACTATGTCCTTCATGGATGCATCTGCAGTCATAACAACTGGGTAGAATACCATAGCCAACTAGGGAGGAGGAAGAAACTAGATTATGGTGTGTTTAGGATCCCTTGCAGTACAGCAGTGGCAAACCCTGCTCGGGATCTGGAATATAGAGGCAAATTATAATGCTTGGCAAATGTATGCACGGAGGTCCAAGTAGCCGCCTCAATAATGTCTTTGGTTGCCACTCTTGTAAAAGGCTGTGGTAGTGGCTGTTGCCCTTGTAGAATGAGGTCTTATGTTCTGTGGAATTGGTTTTCCATGGAAGGAGTAACAGAATCGTATGCAATTTCCTATCTATTTGGAGATTGTCTGTTTGGAAATAGCTTTTCCTTCCTTCCTGTTGCATAGGCTACAAAAAGCTGATCAGTTTTTCTGCTACTTTTTGTTCTGTCCAGGTAGTAGCGTAGCTGTCTATGTACATCCAAAGTATGCAGTATTCTTTCCCCTCTGTTTTGTGGGTTGGGAAAGAAGGTAGGTAGGTGGATTGCCTGGTTTAAAGACACTCTGGATACCACCTTAGGCATAAATGTAGGATTAGTCCTCATGGACACTATCTTGATGGAAGATTAGGAAGGGTTGTACTGCCATTAGGGCCTGGAGTTCAGAAACCCTCCTGGCTGAGGTTATTGCCAGTAGGAAGGCGGTTTTCCACGATAGATGCTCTAGGTCTGCTGTTGCTGCTGGCTCAAAGGGTGATAGTGTCAACTTTTCTAGCACAAAGTTCAAGTCCCAAGCTGGTAATGGTGGTTTCCTTGGAGGTTTTACATTCTTGATTCCTCTGAGGAACTGTCTGAGTAATGGGTGTGAAAAACAGGTGGATCAAAGCTGTATTCTGCTGATATAGCTGATGCATGTATCTTGATGGAGGAGTAGGACAGGCCTGAATGTAGAAGTTCTGCCAGATACTCCAGAATGTTAGGCATATCTATGTTTGACACATCTTTTCCTCTTTCAGTACTCCAAATGACAAACCTTTTCCATTTTCCTGCATAGTTCCTTCTTGTTGAAGGTCTGCGGGCTTCAAGAATAATGTCTAACTCTTTGGGAAAGTTCTGGATTAGCTGCTGCTATGTGATGTTCCATGCAGTCAGTTGCAACGTGTGTAGGTTTGGATGCATGATGCTGTAGTTGTTCTGAGTTAACATCAAAGGGGTATTGGCCACATATTGTTCTGAGACATGCTCCTCAGCAGTGGGTACCAGTGTTGTCTTGGCCAGTTTGGAGCTATTAGGATTATCCTTGGACGTTCTTCCTTGATTTTTAGTAATACCTTGTGTATCAAGGGAAGAGGTGGGAATGCATATGCTGTTAGGCCTTTCCAGCTGAAGGAGAGAATCCACTTTCCATGCTAGTGGGTGGAATGTCCTTGTGCAGAACTTTTGAGCTGGTGATTGAGAGGGAAGCAAATAGATCTATCTGAGGCATTCCCCATTTCTTTGAGATGGTCTTGAAGATGTCGGATGTAGCATCCATTCGTGGGCATCCGATGTGGTTCTGCTTAGTATGTCTGCTAGAGTATTTTCTTTTCCCGGTACAAATATTGCCTGTAACTGGATGTTGCAGCTGAGTGCCAGGTTCCACAGCTCCAAAGTCATTCTGCATAGGGGGTATGAATGAGTGCCTCCCTGTTTGTTGATGTACCACATGACTGTAGTGTTGTCTGTCCTTATCAACTGGCCCTCTTTGAGAAATGGTCTGAAGTTTTGGATTGCCAGTTTTACTGCCAGCATTTCTTTTAGGTTGATGTGCAGGTGAAGTTGATCCTGCATCCACAATCCTTGCACGCATTTGTCCAGCATGTGGGCCCCCCATCCTAGGTCTGAAGCGTCTGTTGTGATGGTCTGGCTTGCTTGACATCTGCGAAAGGGTAGCCCTGGGTTTGACTGGCATGCTTGAGCCCACCATAGGAACTCCTGTTTTAAGCATGGAATTAGTGGAATTTCTGTTTCTAGGCTGTGCCTGTGTTGGGACCATAAATTCTTTAGGTACCAGTGTAGTTTTCTCATATGTAGTCTGGCAAGTGGGACCAAGATTATGCATGATGCCATGAAGCCCAAGGCCTGCAGTACTTTTCTTGCTGTTAACTTGTTCTGTTTTGTTAGTGCCAAGAAGTAAAGAGGGAGTTCTCTTTGTTTTTCTGCAGTTAGGAAAGCCATTTGTTTTACTGTGTCCAATTCCGCCCAAGAATGTCCTTGTCTGGGATGGTATCAGCCTTGATTTTTGTAAATTGACTGTGTATCCCAGTGCTTGTAGCAAGTAAATGACCCTTTGTAAATCTGTTGTCAGCTTGCTTTTGTTGTCCCCTTGTAGCAGGCAGTCGTCCGGTATGGGTAAATTTGAATTCCCTGTAGTCTGCAGTGGGCGATTACTGATGCCAGGCATTTTGTGAATACTCTGGGCGCAGTGGATAAGCCAAAGGGCAATGCTGAGAATTGATAATGCTCTGATCCTGCAAGAAATCTGAGGTATCTTCTGCAGATTGGTCGAATGGGGACGTGCAGGTATGCCTCCTAGAGATCTAGAGTTACAAGCCAACACTCCTTGCCCAGCATGGGAAGAAGTTGCTGTAGGGTCAGCATTTTGAATTTTGGGACAATGATGTATGTATTTAAGGTGGACAGGTCGAGAATAGGTCTCCAACTTTTTTCCTTTCTTGGAACTAGGAATAGTCTTGAGTAGAATCCCTTTCCTTGTTCTGTTGTTGGCACTCTTTCCACAGCTCTCATGTTTGCTAACTGCATTATCTGTTGTAGAGCCTCTTTTTTGATTTGGAGGTAGATTTGGCATTCCTCTTTTGACTGGTAAAGTGTGGAAGTGGAACCGGTAACCTTGATCTATGGTTTGCAAAATCCACTTGTCTTTTGTGATATAGTGCCAGTTCTTTGAAAATAAGGTTAATTTGCCGCCTAATGGAGCTGCTATTTGTTCCCTGGTAGGCGGATTTAGAGTTAAGTCACTGTGGCTGTGTTGTTGTAGTGGCAGTGGTTGTGTCTGTGCCTCTGTTGTTACCTTGCCACTGTCGTCCTCTGTAGGCACCTCCTCTGGATTGGTTTCTGCCTCTGGAACGTCTATTCCTGCCCCTTTGGGATCTTGTGGAGTCAGGAAAGGACCAATTTTGGCAGGCCAGTTCCTGCTAAACCTTGGGGTTGGACCTGCAAGAAATCTTTAACCGTTTGAACAGATTTTGCCTTTTCTTCCATTTTCTTCATTACCTGCTGGGCAGGTGTACCAAACAAGCTGGTCTTATCCATAGGAGCATCTAAACTTAGCTTTAACATGATCCGGTAAAGCTTGTTCCTTTAGCCATGCATGCCTTCTTATCACTGTGCCAGTCATGGCTGATCTAAATGAAGCCTCCAGTGCATCATAGCCACATTTTAAGGAATGGTTACTAACCTGTTGTATGTTATTTACCATTTCTAATACATATTTCTTATCAATTGATTCATCAGAGGATAGCTTTTTTGTTAACTGATCAAGCATAAACTCTTGGTATTGTATCATGTGAAACTGACAGTTTAAAACTCTAGCTGAGAGAGTAGCTGAAGTGTAAACCTTTTTGCCCCATCTGACTAAAGACCTGGCTTCCCTTTCAGAAGGAATAGGGTTTTTAGCTGTGGTCGACTACTGCCTTGGGACCCTGGGATATAGTTTCGGGTCTGCAAGTGGGGCCTTGTAAAGGTGGTGATGAGTGTCTGGTACCCTGTAAAATCTGTCTGGTTTGGCAGGGGCTGGAGGTAAAGAATCTGGTGAAGAGCAGACATCATTGAAGGCATCATCCACTACAGAGAGCACAGGAGGTATAGCTAAGGGCCTGTGTTGTGGAAGGTGCAGAAAGGTTCTAAGTCTTTTCTGGAGTCTGAGAAATCCTGCTGCTGCCATTGGAACTGCTCTCGATGGCATGTAAGGTTTCCCCAAAGGAAAATTCTTCTGGTGGGGAGGCAGCTGGAATGGATTCTTCAGCATCTGAGTCTTCAAAATTGGAGAAAGGAGCCTCTGGCTGGTCTGTTATGTCTGATTCATCAGCAGAATCATCAGAGGACACAGGCTCGGGGCTCTGCCCTAGGTCTCTTCTCTGGGGGCTGAGAGGCCCTGTCTGGGTGAGATTGAGATCCCCTAATTAATGAAATTAAATCTTCTGCCAGGGTAAGCATTTGTGAACTAGAGGAGGGCCGTGTTGTAGGGGTTTAGCAGGCACTGTTCTAGTAGTTTTGGCTGCTTTGGCCCTGGCAAAGGCCTTAATGGACATGGCTGCTGGAGGCCTAGCAGCACCACGTGCTGGGGTAGACACATCCAAGGGAATGGTGTCTGATAAGTCAGTGGCAACCACCGTAGTGGATAAAATTTCTGAGGCCGATTCAAGAGAAGTAGCAGGGCCTCAGTGGTAGTGATAGATTCTGCTGTATTTTGATCAGCTTTCGGTTTCGCGAAACCGAGACACTCGCGTTTGCTTAACCATGGTTTCGGCCGAAACCGCGGACCACGCGTGTCGGTCTTTATCTTTGCGTTTTTTAGCAGTTTGGGTAGTCGGAGGATCCGACGGCATAATATACGCAAAATCAGAACCGAAAAACTGTTCAGCAACTCCGACCGACGCCTAAGCGGTCGTCGGTTGAAAGAAGCACAGGCCGAACAGGCTGCTACGTCGTGGGCTGGGCCTAAACAAGGCAGACAGTAAGAGTGGAAATCCTTATGAGGTATTTGTTTCCCACAGGTTAAACAATTATTAACTTTTTCTGACATCGGCTGAGGCAAGAAAGAGGCCCCAACGGGGTACTTAGCTTTAGAAGTCTTCGAAATAGTATTCGGTAGAAGTAATCTCTGGATCCGACCGACCGGCACTTGCGAACAGCTTCTGCTTCGGGCGCCACGCGGCAAGAAAGACTGAGGAAAATGGCGTCAGCTGATGCCTTTACACCCGAAGACCAACAGAGATGACGTCGGGTGAAGTGCGACATCAGCCGAAGCCGGACTTTGGAATCCGGCCGACTGAAGGGCTGCCTGACGACAGGACAACTCAGTTGTTATGACTGCAGATGCATCCATGAAGGACATCTAGAGTGTGCAGCATTATCCAAAGGAGCATCATTGAGCTTTCCCTGAAATCATCTGGCAGAGGTTGTAGGTGAAGCCAAAAGTATCTACATAAGGCAGATGCTGATGCTGTTGACCTGGCAGAGGATTCAGCAGCATCGTAGCTACACTTGATAGTATTTGGTGACCTGGGGAGAGCCAGGAGAGAGGACAGTGATGCTTAGGCAGGGGAGTCTGGAATGTCTACCAGGTGTTTGGTGGCAGATTCTAAGAGGGACAAGGTATACTTGTCCATGGGGGTCTGGCACTTTGGAGCTTTGAAGGCAAAGGTAGCAGAGGTATACATCTTTTTTCCCAACCTTTCCACTGTCTTGCTGTCTTAATCAGCTGGGAGAATGGTGGCAGGTAGGAGTTTGGAAGGTTTGTCCAGACACTGATACAGTGGCAAGATCAGCCGGTGGGCACAAGCAGATGCTTAGCAGTGTCAGACACCTTGTAAAGCCTGTCTTGCTCTGCGTGGGACAGGAGGTTGGGAATCAGGGCTCAGAGATGCAGAAAAGGCATCTAAAAAGGCAGGCAGGATGGGACGAACAGCAGATGGGCTGGTGGGTTCCATCTGAATGAGGTCTTAGTATTTCTTATACCCCAGTCATTTCTGAGGATTCCAATTTAAAGTGATCTTTCATTCTGCTTATTGTCTCACTAAAGGTCAGGTCTTCAGCTGGGGAGTCAGGGTCCACTGACTTCCTCCAGGCATCCATATCCAAGGGGGAGGGAAGTTGTGAGTTGCAAGAAAGTTTCCTCAGAGGAATCTGAAAGAACTTCCTCTTCCCTACTCACTGTGTCAGTAGGCTGAGGCCTAGGGATCAGGGGAGCAGAAGAGGTGGGACTAGTAAAAGCAGTGGTAGGCCTCAGTGCCATGACACTGAAAAGGCTTTTGACTGAAAGCATGCCAAATAAGGCATGCGTTCTGTAGAGTGAGAAATGCGTTTCCTCTTCTCTTTTAAGAGGGCCTGTAGACATACGTCTAGAAACTGGAGATTGCAAGGGCTCGGACGGCTCAAACGGTTCCTCAGAAAACACAGTTTCCCCCCAGCAGAGACCAGTGCCGGAATAACCTCTACAGACATGCTCCTACCTAAGGATAACGAGGCATCCTGAGAGGTACCCATGACCTCAGGAGTGGCAGATCTGCGTCCAGATCCAGGAACCAGGCCTAAGTTGGCCACAGGTTGGGGATCATGCAGAAGAGGCTCAGCAGTAGAAATCAGGACCCCTACACATCTTAAACAATTTAAGACCGCCAAAGAGCACTTTGGTGGTGCTGCGGTAGCGTTGTCACTTCACAGTTAGACATTGCCCGTTCGATTCTCAGTTAGTGTCTCTTCTGTGTGGCAACATGCGTGAATGGGCATTCTTTCGTTGAATGTTGTGCGTTAGGCCCGGC